>NC_065921.1:44232908-44263344 GCF_024586455.1 Bactrocera neohumeralis
TAAGCCATAAATATAGATATTAAAGTGAAATTTGGCACAAAGGATCGCATTAGGGAGGGGCATATTTGGAAGCAATTGTTTTGGAAAAGTGGGCGTGGCCCCGCCCCCTACTAAGTTTTTTATATCGGGTGATTTTTTAAGAGCTTGATAACTTTTTTAAAAAAAAAAACGCATAAAATTTGCAAAATCTCATCGGTTCTTTATTTGAAACGTTAGATTGGTTCATGACATTTACTTTTTGAAGATAATTTCATTTAAATGTTGACCGCGGCTGCGTCTTAGGTGGTCCATTCGGAAAGTCCAATTTTGGGCAACTTTTTCGAGCATTTCGGCCGGAATAGCCCGAATTTCTTCGGAAATGTTGTCTTCCAAAGCTGGAATAGTTGCTGGCTTATTTCTGTAGACTTTAGACTTGACGTAGCCCCACAAAAAATAGTCTAAAGGCGTTAAATCGCATGATCTTGGTGACCAACTTACGGGTCCATTTCTTGAGATGAATTGTTCTCCGAAGTTTTCCCTCAAAATGGCCATAGAATCGCGAGCTGTGTGGCATGTAGCGCCATAATGTATATATTATACTGAGAAGGCATCAGATGGAATTCAAAATAGCGTTATATTGGAAGAAGACGTGGTTGTGAACCGATTTCACCCATATTTCGTACATGTCATCAGGGTGTTAAGACAATATTACATACCGAATTTCATTGAAATCGGTGGAGTAGTTCCTGAGATATGGTTTTTGGTTCATAAGTGGGCGGCGCCACGCCCATTTTCAATTTCAATAAAAAAAGCCTGGGTGCAGCTTCATTCTGCCATTTCTTCCGTAAAATTTAGTGTTTCTGACGTTTTTTGTTAGTCGGTTAACGCACTTTTGGTGATTTTGAACATAACCTTTGTATGGGAGGTGGGCGTGGTTATTATCCGATTTATTCCATTTTTGAACTGTATATGGAAATGCCTGAAGGAAACGACTTTATAGAGTTTGGTTGACATAGCTATAGTATGTAGTTTCTGAGATATGTATAAAAAACTTAGTAGGGGGCGGGGCCACGCCCACTTTTCCAAAAAAATTACGTCCAAATATGCCCTACCTAATGCGATCCTGTGTGCCAAATTTCATTTTAATATCTTTATTTATGGCTTAGTTATGACACTTTATAGGTTTTCGGTTTCCGCCATTTTGTGGGCGTGGCAGTGGGCCGATTTTGCCCATCTTCGAACTTAACCTTCTTATGGAGCCAAGAAATACGTGTACCAAGTTTCATCATGATATCTCAATTTTTACTCAAGTTACAGTTTGCACGGACGGACGGACAGACGGACGGACGGACATCCGGATTTCAACTCTACTCGTCACCCTGATCACTTTGGTATACATAACCCTATATCTGACTCTTTTAGTTTTAGGACTTACAAACAACCATTATGTGAACAAAACTATAATACTCTCCTTAGCAACTTTGTTGCGAGAGTATAAAAATATGAAAATATTTTCGAAAATAAACAATGCTGGTAGGGACGATAACTATAAATGAGTAGAAGAACATACATATGTACATTTGTATGTAAATTTTAAAGCAATCGGTTGAATACTTCTTTTTTTAGGACCATGACAGTTTCAGAAAATGATGATTCGTGAAAAATGCGTTTAAAGTTTCAAGAGCTGCAGACTTGTCATGGCGCCTGGTAGACAGTCGCTTACGACACTTCGGCGACTATGAGCTGTAACTTATCAAATACTATGAATTTCGGTCTGAATTTTTCACAGCATATTTTCAATAGGTTTTACTGTCAAAATATAAAAAAACAAGAAAAAACGTTAACTTCGGCTGCAACGAAGCTAATATACCCTTCACAGGTGCATTTCTTTTAGTAACTATGTGTTCAGTTTGTATGGAAGCTATATGCTATAGTCAACCGATCTGAACCATTTCTTCGGAGATTACACTGTTGCCTTAGAAAATAATCTGTACCAAATTTGGTGAAGCTACATTGTCAAATGTGAAAGTTTTCCATACAAGAACTTGATTCGGATCGTTCAGTTTATATGGCAGCTATATGTTATAGTGGTCCGATATCAGCCGTTCCGACAAATGAGCAGCTTCTTGAAGAGAAAATGACGTTTGCAAAATTTCAAAAGGATATCTTAAAAACTGAGGGACTAGTTCGTATATATACAGACGGACGGACGGACAGACAGGCAGACGGACATGGTTAAATCGACTCAGCTCAACATAGTGATCATTTATATATATACTTTATAGGGTCTCCGACGCTTCTTTCTGGGTGTTACAAACATCGTGACGAACTTAATATGTATACCCTGTTCAGGGTATAAAAATCGATTTTTCAAAGTGATTACATGAGAATACCCCCTTAAGGTGAAGAATTATTTATCAAGAATTGGGGTCTTGACTTTGGAGTGGCCTGGTAACAGTCTGGATCTCAATCCCATTGATAACCTTTGGTTTATAATAGAAGCTCAGGTAGCACAGAAGAGACGAAAGAATTTAACAGAGTTGGATGGAATTCTCGAAGAAGCGTGGTGTGACGGTATTGGAGCAGTAACGAAAAAAACATCATAAATTCAATGCCGAGCTTATAAAAGCCGTTTTAAAAGCAAAGGAGGTTTGACAAAATACTAAAAAGAGTGTTTTTGTATAGATTAATATTTTCTTTAACTAAAACTATAAAATCATTTCTCTAATGTAAATAAAAAAAATATCACTTGGGGCACTCACAACCCGTCGTAAAGCATCGAAAAATCGTAAAACTATAAATATTTACACTTGTTTAAAAAAATTGTTGTTGTATTTCATACAAAATCTAAAATGAAATAAAAAAAAATTATAAGTGCAATCCACTACACTGACTTTTTTGTACGCTTAATACTAATGTATTAAGTATATATTATTGTTTTAAAATAAAAAATTTAAACATTCCACTAAAATAATAAGAAAAAACTATGATTTTTTAGTTGTCCGAATTTCACTGTCCGCTACTGTATTAGCACCGATAAATCAAGCAGCTAAGCCATCAGGTACGTACTCGTATGTAAATATGTATGTATATAATTTAATTAAAATGAATTCTGCGACTTTAAGTAGTGGATATTAATGAAAATTAATTAATGAAATGTGTCGCATTTTTATTGAATATTCGTAAATATAATATAATTTTTACGAAAATTATGAAAAATAAAAAATATGGTATTAAAGTTGCATACAATTTTAGGTAAACATAATGGCTGAGAATTTCGATACAAAAAAGATTCAGAATCATATATGAAGAGCGATGAAAAAATTAATAAAACTCCTACAATAAAAATTTAAATAATTAGAGCGAATTTAATAATTAAAAAAAATAAAACCTGCTTTAAATAATCTGAAATTATTTAAAAGTACTTAACTGTCATCATATGTTTAAGAATTAATTGGAATAAAATACCTTTAGCATATTGGGTGTAACTTGTGTGCAGATTCGGAAATTTGTAATTTATTCTAAAAATATTACTTCTTTTAATTCACTGAGCTTAAAAGGATACTTCAATCATGTTTTCAATAGCTTTCTTGTCTACTTTTGGGCGCACTATTTTGTACTCGTCTATAACCATTTAGTTTTTTTTAAATGTCTACGACAATAAAAGGGGCCGTACACGACACACATGTGCATTCGATCTGTATGAAATCGGTTTCGCCTTACACGACATATGTACAAATCCACGAAACACGAAAAACAATGAGATTTTGTGTGCACACAGCGCCATACGCGACATACTAGTGTGCACATCGATCGTAAAAAATCAATCATGGATTGGTATGCGCACAAGCCCATACACGAGTATATGTTTTCGTCCAGTTTTGGGAGCAATATTTTGTAATCGTGTTACATAAACTTGTGTTCCGATTCGGAAATTTGTAATTTATTCTAAAAGTTTGAAACCTTTACATTCATTGCGCGTAAAGGTATGCTACAAATATATTTTCAATATTTTTTTTTGCAATTTTTTGTTAGCTAATTCGAAAGTTTTTCTATATAAGCAACTTTTCGAAAATTAAGTTATTTTTGTTTATGTTTATTCCTAGTTGTTTTGAATCTGCTTAGCCCATAAAATTTTTAACAAACCCCCCAAAAACTCTCCATAAAAAATAGCCACATTAACTGTTAAATCAATGTTTCGTAGAGTACAATTTTAAGCACAAAAACATTTAAATAACCATTTATTCAAAACTTTTAAAAAAGTTAGAATTTTTGTCTTTTCTTCTTATTAAAAAAAATGGAAAATATTACTTGCGTGCTCAACACATGCAAACTTCCACAATTTCCTCTCGCTCTACTAACAAATCAATATTTTTTTTGCATACTGCTGTTTTCTGATGGAATTTCGTGTAAATACTTTTTCCAAATCTTTATTATTTTATACATTATTCGAAAATATAAAATTTGCGTTTCACAACATCTAAGTGTGTTTCTTTTTTATATTTTTTAACTCTTTTAAACATTCAAACACAAAACTTCAAACATAAGTTGAATATTGATATATTTTGTAACTGCTTATACACAAAATTTGTATTTCCTTCCTTTTTCTTTCTTGTTTCTTTATTTCCCGAAATAAAACCATTCCCCCCCCCAAAAAAAAACAAAAAGAGAAATTAAAATGTATGCGTTCACCTCTGACTCTAACCACTCAACCAACACAAAATTCGACCAATTTGGCCGTGTCGATGACGGAGGTGTGAGATGGTGCACTGTCGTGATAGAAAAGCGCGGTTTTCACCAAATCTGACGACATTTTTGTAGCCTCAGTTTCATCTGCAGTTAAATAAAACTGCAGAATATTTTCGAAATTATTCGAAACTTGATTAAGGTACGTTTCTGAGATTCAAAAAAGGGTAAGTTTTTATTATTTCTTAATATAGATAATAATATATTTCATATAAACAATTCAGCATAACAAAGATACAAATTTAAATAGTAGCACTTTATGAAATTTTTATTTATATTCCGAAAACTCAGCCGTTGGTATCTCATTTCCTTTAACATGTTAAAATAAATGCTCATTCCATGGTCAGCATACTTTACTCGTTGTTAATTAAAAATCCCAAAAATATTTCGAAGTGTCTATCTCTAACAATTTTGATTGAATCCATTTGAAATTTCAGAAGTATAAATAAACATACTGTACCATTTAATAAGACAACATTTTGTTTTGAAATTTCCAAAACAAATTTGCTCAAATCAACGGCATAACGGCAATATCGAATACTATTCAACGCTATATTTTAAGTACGCACGAGTATGCAACAACCATTTATCATCTTCTCTCGAGGCAATGACAGTAACATGACATTACGTCTGCCATATAAGATCGTAAGTAAGTATATACGCACAAAATGTTGACTAAGGCCTGACACCGCCGATGATACGAGTACATACATACAAGTATGCATGTGAGTATGTGTGTATTTGTGACAGCCATTTGCCATTTAACGTCACACAATGCAAACCGAATTCAGAATTTCTTGAAATAGCAAAATAATTGCCCTGTAATGAGAAATCCGATGCAAAAAAAAAATGATACAAATAAGCGAAATGTCAACAAGTTGTACTCATTTACGCGTCTAAACGCCGATTGGCGAGATGTACTAAGGGAAATGCACATTGTTGCAAAATGTACATATGTTGTTGTTAAATGTATACATCAAACGCCTCTGGTGTTAAACACCTCTGGTTGAAGAGAAGCCACGCTTAAAAGGGTATTGCAATACCAGGTAGATCTTTAATGCGACATTAGTTCAAAATAATACAATTCACAGTGCGAAAAAGGTGAAAGAGTTGGAATGGTACCTACCGGCTTAAGTTTTGATGAAGCGTTCTTCTTAGATATTTACATATATTTTGCCTATAGCGAACTCTTAGTGGTTGTTAAGTGGGTGATTAAACAGAATGTTTCATCGAGAATATTTCATATGATCTTTACTGATCCCTGATCCAAACATGAATTTAACCCTGAAGCTGGTCACCACCAAAACGGTGGGCGAGTGATTCAAAGTCTTCAATTCGGCGTGTAAAACTGCGCTCCTGCTCACTGAATGTTTCATGAAAACATGAAAGGGCAGAGAGAAACCTCTCTCGTGGACTATAGAACTTTCGGAAATCAGAGTGTTCTGCAGACGTTTATTCAACAAAGTCCGTAGAAGTGGGTTAACTGACGAATGGGCGTTGTATAAAACAGCACCTGCAATATACAAATCCGAGTTAAGAAAGGCAAAGAGGACTTAATGGAAAAGCTTGATATTGAGGAAGCTTTCAATAACATCCTGCCGGAAGCAGTCGTAACTGCCCTACACGGTCTTGGGGTTGAATTAAACTGCAAACACCTCATTTTCAGTCTTTTCTGCGACAGAGTGATTGAAACGGAATGAGACAACGCACGTGCACGTCCTAACAAATTGGGCAGTCGGAAGCGGTCTTGACATCAACTCAAATAAAACCGAGATTGTTTTCTTTACTAGAAGATACTAGATCCCGGGCTACGCTCATCAGCATGTGTGGTACACTAAGGTCCACTCTAACCATGGCACGTAACGCCATCTTTCACATAATGCCCGTCGTGAAGGTGATGACTGCGAAAATTGCTATCAGGCTTAGAGAATCTGGGTATTTAGGAACACGTGTCTGAACACACGAAAACCCTCACACGCTTTGACTTCACATCTGATCACTTGAACTTTGAGTCGCCAAACCGAACTCTGGCTGCTCCTTCTCTGCCCACCTACAGCCGTAGAAGCCGTTGGAGGAGAGGGGTAGTGAGCTTTTTTACGCATGGGTCAAAGCTTAGAGGGAAGGTTGGTGGAGGGGTTTACTGCCAGGAGATCTCTTTCAACTTTTCTTGACTATTGCAGTGTTTTCCAAGCCGAGGTTGTACCCATAGCACTCAAACAGCAGGACGACGAGTCTTGAAATCATTAACACTGGATTCAGGGTTGGTTGAGAAATGCCTAACCTCGCTATCGAGTCTCTTTGCGATAAGGCTGGTATAGTTACAGGCCATACCGGAATCGCAGAAAATTGTAAAGCTGATGCGCTAGCAAGAAAAGGCACCTTAGAACCGCTATCAGTTCAATGGCAGCGAGTCAGTGCTCCCGTGTCCTCTTATGTTATATAGCTGGGCTTCGTGGGAGCTTGACTGTCCGGCGTTTGGGAGGTCAAGAATTAAATAGTTGGGGTCTGTGCAAATTTGTATTGACTCCTAAGCGCTTTCCTTATTTATAAGTTCTTCTTTTCAATGGCTTCACAAAGGACTACATATAGCAGTCCACGTTCGATTTCTCTAGATCATACATCTAATCTAACCTACCCCGAAACTAGGAAGCAGTCCTTTATACAGCAGTCTATTGAGCTTTTATCGAAATTTTGTTTTAAATTTACTACAATCTACAAAATTCTTCCAAGAAACAATTCCCGAAATGGTAACGTGAGCCTAAAATACTCAGTTAAAAAGTTTCTCAAAAGAACAAAGAGTCTCATATCATGTAACTACTGCTCACCCTAACTACTTTAGACCTCAGTCGCCATCGGATTTTCTCCATAAATTTAACCGATAACTCCAAGGTACTTTTGACCGATAATCACCGAGAGGTGATATCCAAGGGTATCAGACAAGCTTTAAACCATCTCTAGATTCGTGGTTCAATTACCTTTTCATCATTGGACCCAACTCCAATCAATTTCTGCATAGTTGAAAGAAGACCGATACTCGCCAGGTATCGACGAACGAAGATTTGCATCATTGTTTTATAATGAACTATTATATTGTATTTATATACATATGTATAGTTAATTTAGCTTTCTATAGCGAGTTACTAGAGCAAATTAATCCCGTAGACATTTTGCTTTTAGTACTGCTTGCACATACTTATAGTACGTCTTTTTCTCAAAATACATATGTATGTACATAGATTTATACTTTCTTATCTATAGATACTAAGCACCTACCTAGTGTCGAGCTCACACCAACAACATTTTTCTATTTCCACTAATTAACTCGAAAATACGCCTTGCCATTTGAACGAATGCACTTCACTAATATGATGGACAACAACAACACCAACTATGACTGAAGATCCTGTTTTCCCTCCGGAGTACGCATGCGTGCACAGCATGTGGGCTAACTGAACTGCAGATTAGACGTGCTGGCGGTCGCTGTCATTGTCGTCAGTTAGTAGTCAGTCACTTAGGCACTCTTACATATACATATACAATTACTTGCTGAGCACTTATAGTCTAGCAGCTAGTCCGTTAGTGAAGCTGCCATACAACGTTGTGTTCGTTGTCCCGCCTCATCAAACTTCCTCAAAGCGTGCAGTATCTTCACTTTTCTTATCATCCATACCGCGTGGATGTCACCAGAGAGATCTGTAAACGCCATAGCAATAACAAAAGCAACACTGGGAGCGTAACAACCGTAAACGTCAGCCAGAAGAGGAGTAAGGAGCTTAGGTGCGTCATAAAGTAGCCAAGTTTATTTTGCCATTGCGTGATTTCTTTCGATTTCGCTCAATATGGACACAGCAATTGAAGAAATTGCAGAGGCAACAAGAAACAAGAGAAACGGAGAGTTTAATCAAAATAATTAAAAATAAATAATTGTTAGTCGGTAGATAAAATTGAAAGAGATAAAATCAATTTCTGTGTAGCTTCGCAATGAAATTGTTGCTCAGCTATGGTGAAAGGGGTAAGGAAATGTTTGGTTGGTGCCGTGACCACTTGCTCCTACAATTATGTTTTGAAATTCATGTGGATTTGCAACTGATTGAATGTGAATTCCATTTAATACACGGAATTTCGCAACAGACAAAGTTTTGCAACTTTTTTTTGTTTGCCAATTTAACCGTAAAACTCAATTTCACTTCAATTTGTAGAAACTTGGGGTTTGAATTTTTGTCTCAATATTAATAAAAAGGTAAAATATTTCATAATACAAAAATACATATTCAAACGAGTACCATTGGGCTACAACTATTTTAATCGACCCAAAATGTTTTAGGTACCGTTAGTGCTTTCCGAGGAACTTCGCTTCTCGAAATGTCACTTAAACTCCGCAAACATATTCCACGTAAAAGAGCAACAGACAAGAAATTCTAAGGCACTAACGAACAGACACATAATACTGTAAGGGATTATTTACTAAGATAGCCAGGAAACATTATAGATATTTTCATCTTCAATGATACATTTTAATATAGCTAACATAATGGTATTTTTTTGACGTGTGGTTTTCAATAAAATAATGCTGTTTTCGGAGTTGGTCTTTTAGCCAGCTGTTACTTGATTTTTAATCGCGCATATTTGTATATATTAAAAATAAAATGGTTCGGAATGGAATAATGGGCGTTGCGTCCAATATTCGGTTGATATAACCACATACCAAAGTCGGAAACCAAGCATCGGTTTCGCATATTAACTCTAGTAGTCCTTAGAAATGCCATACAGTGCTGTTGTGGATCAAAGTATAGAAAAAGACCCGAAGGAGTCCATACCCCATTAATTTTAAGCCAAACGACCATCAATCCCGTCGCACATTTGGTGAATGAGTTCAAAACCGAATGACAATCAATCACGATTTTCAGCGATGAAACTTTTGGGTAAAAAGACAAAATTTTTGTATTTGGAATGATGACTATCCATAAGCCGGTGCTACATGCCATACAGCCAACGAAATAATCAATTTATTGAAAAAAAAGTTCACGTAAAGTACTAGTTAAAAGCTATAAGACTTTAAGTAAACGGCTCTAAATTGTGGTGTAGACAGTAGTCTTCTGGCTATACGACATCATTATGTTCTATGGGGTCTTTAACGTAGAAAAGAGGTTAAGTGAGCTTCTTCACGGATGGGTAAAAGCCTGGAGAAAAGTTCTCATGAAATATATATCAACTTCAGCTTCTAACTTCCTGACTAGTAGAGTATTTTTCAAGCCGAAGTTGTTGCCATTAAAGTAGCGGTGGATTTATTGCTCTGTAATCCAAGCCGTTATCAATGGCATCGATTCGGTGCCGCGGCATCGCAGGTAACTGTAAGGCTGACGACCTGGCAGGGCAAGGCACCTCAGTAAAATGGGAACGGTCGGTGCTCTCCTCTCATCATATGTTCTACTACTGTATAGCTGAGTTTCGCGGGAGCTTGGATAGCGCTGAGTTCTAAGGTATGAGATCCAGATCTCTTTACCCTCAGTAAGACTAGCATCTCATTGTTACGGCTCTAACGAGCCATTGTCCAAGCGCCGTCCATATCGAAATATTAGGAATTTTCGCGGCCGCGAAGTAAATACATCTCAACAGTTCTTTCATGATTGTCGCAAATTTGGGAAATCTAGGCTTTAACTAGCTTCACAAAGGTCTGCATATAGCGGTCCAAGGGCGATCTCTGGAACAAAAATTGATCCTAACATAACTTAAATTAGAATCAAGAATACTATGTAGATATATATATACTTGTATGTACATGCCTCACTTGTAAAATAATTTTTAAATGGAGCCATTGAAGTAAACTTCGAGCGAAACTGCATTGTAATATTTCTTTTTTGTAACATTTTTTTGACATTCCTCGTCAGAATTTTAATTTTAGACCTTTGCTCAATATAAATAAAAAAGTAGAGTTTCGGTAATTTGCTCAAGGCCACTCGAATACCTATACTTAGCACCAAATAAATTATAACAGTTTTTAGATCACAAAGCTTTACGAGTCAGCCTTGAGGAGCATTACTTTCTGATGCCGGACCAAAATTACACTAACTACTGATCCTATTACTTTACACAACACTGTATACCATTACAATTTATATTCTTGCAATGAACTTCAATTCAATTTAAGCTGACATTAATGCTCGTAATACGCAGCTTTTAATTAATTCACTGACAATTACAACTCTAATTCGAATTATTTCACAGTTCTACACGTCTATAAATCTATTTGTCACATTTCAAGGCAGGCAGCTATTCAATGTTGCTGCATTTCAAAATAAAAAATAATATAATTCATATAAATATATTTATATATGTAAGCAGAAATAGTACTAATTTCCACTGGGTACACATGTTCCCTGCTCGACAGCAACGCCCACGGACCAAATACGCCTGCAGGCCACGCAACGCCAATCAAACGACCTGAACAACAATTAATATTTAAATTTGCACATAAAAACAGTGCAAAGCAATAAAAAAAGGTGTAGCAACACTTGTAATGTTTTACAAAATTACTTCTAATTGGATATTCGCATATTAAAAGCTATTTTGCTTTACTTCCTGATTTATTGGTCTAGGCCAATGAATACCACCAAATATATTCGTGGGTACATATTTACATAAAATATAAAGAGTAAAATGTCAGAGTGTTCGGCAAAGATATTTATATCTCGCTCAGTAAATGTCAATCGGACGTAAGTTCCTTCCCATCCTCAGCGAAGGGCCACAGGCTATCTTTATTGTTTTATATTGGGTCTTAGGGGCATACCAATGACTTTCCATTACACTAAACGGAAAACAAGTATTTTTTCTGGGCATCGAACCAAGCCAATTTTTTCAATAGATAAGGAAACATTAATTTCTCCGTGTTTTGAAGTTAGTCTTCTAAATCGAAATGTTTACCTTATAAGTTGGAAGTTAAGATTATTACAAATACCTAATTATAGTAATATTAATTATAGTATATAAGTTATTAAAAAAGCAAACATATGTACATATGTGGCCATAATTTACATTTCTTCTTAATTCACTCCAGCATCATATTTTTCTATCAGACTTACAATACAGATCATCCTTTAACGATCTATTTCAAGGTTCCCTACTTAAAAAAAACACATAAACTTCAAATTTAATGTGAAATGTTTATTATCATTCGAAAGAACATCGACCCGCCCAAAACGTGAAATTGTCTGTTCACTGAAATGTTCTCTCAATAAATATATATAGTGGCGCCGTCTTGTTGAAACCAAACGTCGCCGAGATCACGAGCTTCAATTTCAGGGATCAAATAATCGGTTATTAAGGCGCGATAATAGTCTCCATTAACGGTTACGTACTCACCAGCATCAGTTTTGAGGAATCGATGATTTCACCGGCCCACTAACCACACCAAACCGTTTTTTCTGGAACTTCTCAAGAGTCCATAGAGTGAAGCGATGTCGCTTGAGAACGTCGAGTGGTTTCAGTTCTTGCACACGCTGTATATTGTACGCTTTCAATTTGAGATATCTACGTGAAATGCGCCAAGTCGTTCCATACGTCAGTGCTACGAACGGCGCCGCATCGATTCTCCACGGTCTTCGTGTACGCTCTCACCTACGGCTGCTATATTTTCTTCACTGCATGCTGGACGTGGTCTATTCAGTCGAATATTATCCAACAACAATTCCTGGGTCTTAAGATGGTTGATAGTGTTACGAATAGTACGCGCAAAGCCGATTATGTTGACCTTAAGTTGAGCAAAGCACGCGAAACACTTCTACTTGGATGACCCGTTATAAGCGACCAAACATTTAATAAAAAGGTAAAAAGACAAATATGGGCTTTAAGGAAAACCTCGAACCTTGTACAAACTTAAAGGCTTGTTCGGTGTTCGTAATTGAAGATTGTAAAAATTACTTTGGTTATCAGCTGGCATCAGTCTTGAATGCCCCCAATATATGGGGAACTTTCGCTTAAGACATGGAGCTGTATACTACAAAAGTATTCAAAACTGATTTAAGAAAAGGTAAACGACGAACCAAAGAAAGATAAATCCTTCGATTAATGAAGTGCTCTTAAAAGCTTGTATAAGATTTGAGCACCAAGTTCCAATTTGTTAACAATCATCTTTACACTACTCCTCCAATTCTAAATGAAGAGCAGGTCAACCGGTTCTACAACGAGGGATGGAAGAGCACAAAGTTCAAAATCTTATTGAAGATTTCGGCTGACAACCGATTACGAAATTGAGCGAATCATTCATAAAATATCGTATTTGCAATGCTCTTAAACAAATAACTTTACTCAGCAATCGAAAACCCTCTTTGTTCAGTTTAGGTTTTCAGCTTGAAATATACACAGTTCCCACACAAAAATCATCCCAGGAATACGAAGAGAACATTCTTACATTACATGACGACATAGAATATCTTAGCGATCAGACTACCCACGCAAAAAACTTCAGACAGGTACTGAGCGCGAATCACAGCGAAGCTAGTACTTCCTTCATTGACTCCTGTTCAGTGAATGGCGTCCTTGGAGTTCAAACACCACCCCTTACAGAAGAAGAACTCGAGTTGCCTCGTTAAGCTCGAGTGACACTCGCTCAACTTCGTTATGGATACTCTGGCAGGTTAAACTCGTAAGAATTAATTTCCGTTACAACTACAGAAAGATAATATAATCCTCACACCAATTTGTAGTGACATTTCTGTTAACAAATAGGACACGACTTTCAAGTTGTCGAACCAGTTCTGACACTTTTCCAAAAAAAAAAGAATAAAAATATTCAATGAAGATAAATACAAACCCTTCAATGCTCTCAAGCCTTCGATGTTCAGAGAAAACAAAACTATAGTTTTCTCACTAAATCATTATCCTATAACAAAAACGAAGTACTAAAGCAGTCATACAAGAAAATAGCAATTCAAAAGACTTTAATTAAAAAACAGCATAAATTCAAATTACTTTCAGCATAATTCACTTTATACAAGTTTTTCGCATATTACACAAAGTTGTTAAAGAATTTGCTTGACACCTTTTTTAACGGTAATAAACCGCATTTATTCGAATGCATTCGAGTGCAGTTGCCGCTAGACGCCCACTCCCAGTTCTAGAGCAAGAAACCTGTCATCACAGCATCAAACAACTTTAGTTCGTTTGCACCGCTATAGGCGTTCGCTTGTAAAATGCTTTGTCGCCTCGGCTAAATGCAAATGCAGACAGGTTGTTACAGTTTGCCTTAATGATGACTGTTATTATTTAAATGGCGTTACGATTCCTTATCGTTCACTCAACGTAGATTTAATTCTCGATTCTTTATTTTCCTCTTGATTAACTAGTTCCATAGAATGAAACTTTTTTATGCTATTAGTAGCTACGCTGACAAATTGCCGGTTTTGTTTAATGGCTGGAAGGTGATAATGTGTTGAATTAAAGCTTTAGTTGAGAGATCGAGTTTTTATCATGGTTTTCACGCTATTGGTTGTTGGTTCTGATGTTGTGATTATTAAATAATCTATATTTAAGTAAATACCTAGAAAGTGAAGTTTTCTGATGTTAGATACTTTCCGATAGCCTATATACAGTTACTATACATTTTAAATAACCTATAAATGATTGAGAAATTTTTGAGAAGCTTTTGTACCGTTAACTAAAAATTAGTACATGTAATAGTTTAGGTCAGTTGAGGATTTTCTATAAATCTAATTTCCTTGGCTTAAAGTATATTTTGAGGCCATAAAACCTTATTCACAGAGCGACAGTTCATATAGTGTTTAAAACTCAACAAAGACTTTTATCAACCTTACCACTGGTGGGGGAATAAATAAGTCTTATGTCGAGTGAGAAATTTTTCATTCTAATTTTATTTTTAAATTTGTAAACCTTATACATATACTATTTTAGAAGTCTCACTTATCTAATTAAATATATGTGTATGTACGGCACATCACATGGGGTTGTTTTCAAATGCACAGGTGTATTTGTAATCAATTGCCCAAACCTAAGTAAATATGTTTATATTATATTTTTTGAGTGCATGCGTATTACATATTAATGCATATACTATCTATGTATGTTGCATATAAATGTATATATTTTTTTGTGTTTATTTATGTACGTTTTTTATTGTCTCTGCCTCATCTAATATATGTGGACTGTATAATTTATTACAAAAGCTAGAATATTTCTTATCTTATTTAATATTTGTAAAGAATATAAAAATGTCTAAATACAAGTGTATTGGTACATTCCGCCTTCTTGAAACAATAAACATGTTCTATTTAGAACATATGACACCCAATTTGCACAGAGCTCCCTCATACCCAAATATTCCTGAATGATATGATATTCAATTGATTTTTTTTTGGTCGTCCACAGCATTCACTATCTTCGGTGCTCATTTCACCACGTCTTCACTTGGTCTACTAATCCTTGAAGGTTGATTTTCCTGGAACAGTGTCCGGAAACTCGTCATCAAAGCAAGTTTTCCTTCAACTGTATTTTTTCCATTCAAAAAGAAATACATTGTGACAAAAAGGAATCCGGAAATTGTAAATAAAACGCAAAATACTTAAGTATTAGTCAATATTTATTTTGTCGCCTTCAAAGTAATTCCCACCAGATGTAATAAGTACACTTATAACTTTTACAGTCCTTGAAACACTTTTCATAAACACTTTTGGAATGGCCTTCAGCATTTTAGTTTGGGTAACATCGTGTAAAATCCATGAATTGTTCATCCACTATTTCGGCCGTTTTTGACGGATTTTCTCACGCATGCGCTTCAATACGGCCAAATACAACTCCTTATTAACCGTCTGTTTCCCCGGAATAAATTCATAATGCTTCGGTGCATTCGTGGTTCGAAATATCGAAAGAAACAATGAGCATCCCCTGATATCAAACTCATAAACCCGTGTATCGTCGTCGACAGTTATAATGCTCTCCATGAATGTGGGATCGGAATTCGCCCGATCAAGCATGCCCAAAGAGAACTGTTTACGGTACTATTTTTGAAAAAAATTCAGCTTTATCGGGACGAGTCAAGGAACGCGTTTCATACACAAAATATTCTCCAAAATCATTCGAACAGACTCAAGAGAGATGGTGTGCTCTCTTGACATTTCTCGTACAGTTGCCTGACGATATTCAAGCACTTCACTTCATCCTTCACTTTTTTAATGTTGTCATCAGTTGAAGAGGTCGAAGGCCGTTTTTGAAGACTTTGTACCATTCGTAAGTTTGTGTTTTTGATAAAACTGAAATGCCGTAAGCCTTTTCTAACATTCGCAACGATTCCGCGAACGAAATTTGGTTAGAAATACAATTTTGAGACAAATTCTTTGTTCGATATTTTTATCAGTTATAAGAATCGCAACGCAATACTGAGGCGTACCGACATAACCAGCTTCTGTATGGTAAAAAAGTGGTAGACAGATCACTCTCATATTTAGCACAGTAATTAAGGAATTGCCAATTTAAGACTTGCGAACGATGAAATTAGTGCACGAAAAATTTAAATAGCTTTTGAAATAGCTCAAGTATTAAAAATAAAAAGTCAGTCCGCGAAGTTAGATGGATTTGAATATCTTGCAACAAAAGCTATATTGTTCTTTTCAAACCACTCAACTTTGAAATTTTAAAAATTTGACAAATACATTTTTTTCGAAATATCATTTACCCAGGGAATTAAATTACAATTTTCGAAATCTTTTTTTGTCTATTTTTTATCACACACAAATTTACTTTTTATCCATTTTTCACAATAACAAAAGTTTCTTTACTGAAAATATATATACAAATTAATGATGACTTTATATAGCTAAATAAAACTCATTAAGTTATTTTTCAATTGTCCTGTTATTAGGAAGGTTAGGTTATTAGGGGTGAAAAGGATTACCACTCGAAATTATTTATTCTTGTAAACATACATATAAAGGAGTTCTTTCGACATGTGATTTTCAAAAAAAATAGAACTCTTAAGTTTATTATGAATATAAGGGTTTGCCATTAGGTTAAAAAAAATATAAAAGTAAAAAAATATAATTTTATTCCTGACTTTATATAGTATTAATGCAAAGAAATAAAAATATTTTATATTTTACTATAAAGAAGTACTTGAAGAATATATATACAACTATACTAATTACATATACTTTTCTTCAGAATATTTTATTTGTGTTAGATATGAATATTCTTCATTCCCTGTGTATCTCACAATCATTATCAGAAATTTGTATATTCCTCTTTGTATTACTATCATAAGGCTTCCTACTAATTTATTCAAGGAATAACTACGAATCCACGAATATCCTTAGACATGCCTATCAAATATACAGAAGAACAATGAAACAAGACTGACATTCAATTGAAAGTGACTGTGCTTGTAAATTAATTGATTTGCTTGCATGAGTCGGGCTGAAGAAACATGAGATGCGCTTTGTACTATATATAGTAATTGAATGTGCTTATTAGAGAAGGACGTTACTCGAACAATAATAATCGAATAAGTATATAAAATTTAGGAACTAGAAGCCACGCAAATTCTGAAGTTCCAAAATTCTCACAATACGGGTTTTGAGGAAATTGATAGTAAAATTACAAGACATCTTATTAAAAGCCATAGAAAAAACTCATTTCCGCAATTTGCAGGAATTTTTGCCAGAATTGGAGTTTTTAAAAACCATTTTTGAAAATTTGGAGAAATAAAAGTATTTGTTACATTCAAAGCATAGGGTAACTGTGAGAGTGACACGTCGCTAGACAAAGCTAGAAAAGTGCATCTTTAAGTTCTATCACTATTTTTAAGAAAGATATGAGCCAAAAGATGTAAGTAAGACAAATTCAAAGACTGAAGAGTATTCGAGTAAAAATTAATATTTTTCATTGTTATTCAGATTATTACATTGTGAGTGTACAACTCTTTACCTTTTATAATAAATTTTGTAAAAAAAATTGTGGAAGTATTTTTCTGAATATTAAAATACAGCGAAGATCGTTTTGCCGCCCCCCCAGACGTTGCGCCCGGGGCGACGGCCCCCTTCGCCCCCTCCTAGCTACACCACTGTTATCACATAGTATAAAACAAATTCACTTTTTCTGTCTCTATATCCGTATGTATGCTTAAATATTTAAAACTATGCAACGCTTTGTTAGATTATGAAATTGTGAGGCGCCCACTTAGGCTTTCGCCTCTTTAGGGCGTCATTGTCCTCGGTGCTCAATTCGCCTCTTTCCAACTTAGCAAATATCTTTTCAACGGTTGATTTCCTTGGTGCAGAGCTCCATAAAACAATGCTTTATTAACGCGAGAAATGCTTTATGATTAATTTTTTTTGTAAACTAACATAAGTTGCTTCACCCAAAATTCTATATCTTTTTAACTAATTGTTATAATCTAACCAAGAGAAACCATATAGATGGTAGAAGAGTATTATCTATGCGCTAGCAACAGTAAAACGTGGAGTCCTCTAGTACCTACAAAAGAAAAGATCTCAAGCGGAAGTAGAGAACTAACAAATTTATGGAATGCCAAAGTCTTATGCCAGTGTATCGATTTACAAATACGTTTTGAATATACAAGCTTCTGAGGCTGAAATATCTCGGCAGTCTTACTTTCGGAGAATCAGGAGATATACATATGTTTGCTGGAACTGACTTTATCTGTTCTAACAAATTTATAATATACTCAAAGCTCTTCGACACTGTTGGGAGGATCTATTGATCTATTATAAATGAGTTTTAAGGTAATGCAACAGACTACCGTTCCAAGCTATCCAAGTGAGATCCCTTTTAAGATCGACCCCATAACCTAACCTAACTTAATCCCTTGCCTTAGGGCACTGACCTTAACTTGAACTTTTTTACCTGAGGAAACATGGTTTATGGGTTACATGGGTTTCCTCGGGTAAAAACAGCCTTTTTTTAATTTTTTTCTTATATAAAAAATGAAGTATTTTATTACAATCTTTTATTGTTACAAATATACACAATTCCGAAATTATTGGAAAAAAAATATTTTAAACTCGGTCATTGTGACGTCATTTCCGGTGACTCCTCTGAAAAAAGATGCGCACGGGTTTTCAGGATAACTTCTTACAGGATCATCTAAAGTGAAAAATATGTCTTTTAGTTAAAACCTTAATTTTGAACTTGGATGAAGGAAAACAACTGAAAATTGGATTTTTTGGAGATATTTTTACAAAAAATTAAAATTTTGCGACTTTTTTTTTCAATAAGTTGTATTCGGAAAAGCAAACATCCATTGCTTAAGTCTATAAGAATTGTATCTCAAAGACCTGTGTAAAATTTAATGAAGATCGGTTTGGGTAGTTATCGAGAAATCCTGCCAACCGAATCCAAAAACACAGTTTCGACAAAAACGTTTTTAAAGACGGCGCACTTAGCCTAGTTAGCCTCGAGCGCACAAGTTCTCAAAGCTGTATCTCCGAAACTATTATTCGGATCAACTTGAAAATTTCGGACAATATTTTAGAGGTGTTGTAGAATTTAGTAAGACAATAAAAAGTTTAAATTTTTGAAGCCCGTGAACCCATGTAACTTCTCAATAGTTCAATAAATACATATATTTTATAAATTCCGGAGAAACATGAAATTCGTCAGGTATGTTTTTATGTTTTTATGTATTTGCATGTTCATTGTTCGAAGAATGGAATCGTTTTTCTATATGAAAGAAAATTTTTTTAACGACTTTTTTTCTGTTAAAAAATAAACCGAACAAATAATGATTTTCAAGAAATTTTCTTGATTTTTATCAAAAATTTTAAGTTTCTCAGAAAAATTCACGTGTATTGATTGAGATTTTTTAATAAAATAAGTGAAGATAATTTTCGCCTATCTTTCACTCAAGCAGTCTACTTTGAGTATATTTTAAGGTTGCACCATATGATCTTATGGAATGCTTTGCTTTTGCGGTTGATCCTCCTTAATGCGTATGCATACATATTATATATCTTTACACATCTTTATTATATATTTATCATTTCTTTTTGCTGACATGGGCAATAATGTATAATAAAGCAATCAGTTGTTGTTGTGTATACTCTTGGATACTCGCATATATATATATGTACATGTTTATGTATCTAGCTACGGTTTATTGCCTGCACTATATATGTACATACAATAATTGACGACGCCGCCGGTCGCTATAGAATTGCCGTTTTGACAATTATTCAGTTTGAAAACGAAATCTATCGAGGGTGTGTCGCGCAGCAAAGAACCAAATTTGAGGAGAAAGGAATTTTCACAAAATTATTATTGGCATAGCCAGAAAATGCCAATTTTCTCAAAATACGCGTTGTTCAGAGGTGTGTGGCTTTTGCATATGTTATGTGAACGTTTATATAAAAAATGTGTGGAACTTGTGGATGTAAGAAAACAAGTCTCAAGCGAACAAACTGTTTAAAAAATATAAATTTGCGATGTGAATTGAAAATAAAAATCGTGAATAGATATTATCAACTGTGATCTCAATGCTTCAGAACTTTGATTGAAGATCCTTTTTGTAAAAATTACGATTATGATAAAGGAAATATTTTCTGGTAATTTTTTTTATAATTTCCTAAAAAATACGAAATATTAATAATAAATATAAAAATCGGATGGTATATAGTAAAACAATACAAAAATAAGAAATAACGTTAACTTCGGCTGCATCGAGGCTTTAATAATTTTCACAGGTGCATGTGAAAACTTTTTTTCTTGATTTTGATCGGTTAGTTTATATGGCGGTCATGTGGTCCAAACAGCACAATTTCTTCGAAGATGGCACCGTTGCCTTGGATTATAACCCATGCCAAATTTTGTGAAGATATCTCGTCAAATGAAAAAGTTTTCCCTACGAGTACTTGATTCCAATCGTTCAGTTTGAATGACAGATATATTCTATAGTAGTCCGATATCATCGGTTCCGACAAATGAGCAGCTTTTTGGGGCGAAAAGAGCGTGTGCAGTATTTCAGATGAAGACTATTACCAAGGGACTACTTCGCGTATATACAGACGGACGGACAGATGGACAGACAGACGGATATGGCTAAATCTACTTAGCTCGTCACGCTGTTTATTTACTTATATACACTCCTTTTAGGTGGTACAAACTGGTCATACGCTATTCTGGGTCAGTTTCGACCCACCTTAATGAAAAAAATGTATAATATACACACACATTTTTACAAATAGACAATAAACACTTGCTCACGCGCATACATACACGTGCCGCTTCCATTTCTATTTATATAGCCGAAGAGCAACGAAGAATGAGGAATAAATGAATTTTAATAAACAACATCTGTAGACGAAGACGCACAAGTGCTCTAGCGAAAACAAAAAAATGCATTGCGTCTGCACAAAATATGCTGAAATTTTCACAAACTTTTTTTTTTATTTTCATTTACATAAATAATATGCATTTCGAATAATTTACAGGCGCTAACAGCGTTCGACGCCAGAGTCAACGACTCTTCGCCGTGTCCAACGCCCACGCCTCGGCCTCGGCCGCCGCTCGTCCAGCATTGAGCCAGTTTCGTGATATACTGAGCAAGCAAATTACGGGCATCAAGGATGCCGGCACCTATAAAATGGAGCGCATTATCACCTCTTCACAGAGCACAGAGATCACCGTGGATGGCACACAGAAACGCATCTTGAATTTTTGCGCAAATAATTATCTCGGTTTGGCGGTATGTATAGTCCATGATATTTTCTTTCTCTATAAGTACTCCATCCATTTGATAATGCTGGTCTATGTGTTTTATACCAGCTGTTTGTTCAATTCGCTACTCTTCAAGCTTTGTCGATAAAAGGAGAGCATAAACATAAAGGGGAATCAATTTCTAGGTTCCCTACTTTTGTTGAAGAAAAAACACAGAAACTCACTGTCCTAAATTTATTCATCTGTAATGTACCTTTTCATTTTTTACAGAACAATCCCGAAGTGGTAAACTACAGCAAAGAGCTGCTGGATAAATATGGTGCCGGTCTTAGCTCGGTACGTTTCATTTGCGGCACACAAACGATACATAAGCAGCTGGAAAAGAAAATTGCCCAGTTCCATGGGCGTGAGGATGCCATTTTGTATGCGTCTTGCTTTGATGCCAATGCCGGTATATTCGAAGCAATCCTGACGCCTGACGACGCCGTCTTTTCCGATGAACTGAATCACGCCTCCATTATTGATGGCATACGTTTATGTAAGGCGCAGAAGCAGCGCTATAAGCATCGTGATATGAGTGGTAATAACTAATTTCTATACTCTAAGTTTAAATTTTATTAAAAAATATAAATTTTTTCATAAATACTTTTGCCTTCTTCTCCAAATACAGATCTCGAAAAGCAACTGCAATCTTCAACGGCGCGTCTCAAGCTGATTGTCACCGATGGCGTCTTCTCAATGGATGGCAACATCGCGCCTTTGCCGAAGATTGTCGATCTCGCTGCCAAATATGATGCGTTGGTCTTTATCGATGAATGCCATGCAACGGGTTTCTTTGGCGCCACCGGACGTGGTACTGAGGAATACCACAATCTCCTGGGTCGTGTGGATATTATCAATTCCACTTTGGGCAAAGCACTTGGTGGTGCTGCTGGTGGTTATACCACTGGTCCGAAAGAATTGATTACGCTACTGCGTCAAAAGTCGCGCCCTTATCTCTTCTCCAACTCCCTACCACCACCAGTAGTGGCAACTGGCATTAAGGTTATGGATATGCTAATGGATTCCGATCAGTTGTCACAGCGCGTACAAAGCAATACAAAACGTTTTCGCGATGCCATGACTAAGGCGGGCTTTATAATCGCTGGCGAAAATCATCCAATTTGCCCCGTGATGTTGGGCGATGCTCGTCTCGCCTCCATATTCGCTGATCAAATGCTTTGTAAGTAGAATTGTTATTCCACTCTATGTTGTTCTCTCTGCTCAATTGTTATTATTGAAATCTTCATCACACAGCGCGTGGCATTTATGTCATTGGCTTTAGCTATCCAGTGGTTCCCAAAGGCAAGGCGCGTATTCGTGTACAAATATCGGCGGCGCATACAACGGACGACGTCGATCATGCCGTGGCCGCATTTATCGATGTCGGCAAGTCGCTCAAGGTTATTAAGTAAAAAGGGCTGACTTCGACAGAAGAAATGAATAACTCTTGAAGAAAACTTACGGTTTACGCCACAAAAGCAACAGGTCTTTGCATTTATTATATGTGTATGTATTATATATGTTACATATTAAGAAATAAAAGAAAAATTCATACATAGATCTTCGTATGTATGTTTTAATAGTCTAATATTTTAGTTGTTTATTTTTGTAATTTCTGCGAAAAAATATGAAATTTTAATTAAGGCCAAGCTTTAGAGAATGCGGATATTTCTATATAATAAACTACCAAGATGAGCTAGTAGGTATAAAGCAAAAGACGGGTCCGCTGTTTTTTATTCATGGATAATTTTTAATCGCCTATCGCGGCTCACAGGAATAGCCTTTGACATGTCCGCCCAATTGAGCTTTATTTCAATCCGAAAAAACAGAAACTTGTCTTTTCACAAGAAAGAAACAATTTTCGCTTTCAAATTCTTCTCTTTATAGGATAGAACTATTTCTTTTTCGAGCTATGTATGTTTAATATCTCGTGGTTCTTCTTCTTTACTGGTGTAGAAACCGTCTACGCAGTTATAGCCGAGTTAAAAACATTGCGCCGGTCGTTTCTTCTTTTCGCAAGGTGGCGCCAATTGGAGATTCCAAGCGGAGCTAGGTCCTTCTCCACCTGATCCTTCCAACGGAGTGGAGGTCTTCCTCTTCCTCTGCTTTCACCGGCGGGTACTGCGCCGAAAACTTTCAGAGCTGAAGTGTTTTTGTCCATTCGGACAACATGATCTGGCCAGCGTAGCCGCTGTCTTTTAATTCGCTGAACTTCAACGTCGTCGTATATCTCACACAACTCATCGATCCATCGAATCCATCATCCTTACTATTCGCCGTGGCCAGCGCGCAAAGGACCATAAACCTTTCGCAGAACTTTTCTCTCGAAAACTTGCAACGTCGACTCATCAGATGCCCATGCCTCTGCACCATATAGCAGGACGGGAATAATGAGTGACTTATAGAGTTTTGTTTATGTTCGTCGAGAGAGGAGTTTACTTCTGAATTGCCTACTTAGTCCGAAGTAGCACCTGTTGGCATTGCGTTGGATTTCGAGGCTGACGTTGTTGTTATGACGTGACGTGCCTAGCTTCGACGCGACGACTGTTTGTTTTATGACAGGAGATATTTCATTTTCCCCTTTTTCACTGCCAGACCCATTTGCTTTGCTTCCTTATCCAGTCTGGAGAAAGCAGAACAAATGGCGCAAGTGTTGAGGCCAATGACATCAACATCACCGGCATGCGCCAGCAGCTGTACACTCTTGTAGAAGATTGTACCTTCTCGGCTTAGTTCTGCAGCTCGAATTATTTTCTCCAGAAAAAGGTTGAAGAAGTCAATCTCGTAGTTATCGTAGTTAAAAAAATGAAGTGGAGAGAACATACCTTTTGAATCTGTAACCCTTGATCTAACCAGTAAGTCAAAAAAAACATTCTAGTGCACAGTAAAGCGGCAATTAAGGCTATTGGTTAGGGATCACATATTATTAAGATCCCCCCTCATAAAATTTAAAAATCTATAATCCATCTTAAAAGACTTGCGCCTCCATTTTTAACCAACCAAGTATAAAGCATAGATTCTCCTTGAATCCCTTCAGCCCTAAGTTGCTTATACGTAACTTCTATGTTTGACATCGTTTAAAAGTCAAATACACATAAACATCTTTAAAATACACATCTTATAGATCAATTTGAATTCGGAGAATAAAGTTAAGAACGAAAAGATTGTGTGATGCTCACATACAGCAGATTTTGAAGCTAGACTGGGACAACTCTTTTGACGAGTGTGATGAAGACGACGATGAGCTCCTGGAGGAAGGTGTGAAAGAGATTTTAGAAAAAGGAGAAGAATTGGAAATCGATGTACCAGAAAGTACTGCCAACCAAGAAGTCTATAAAGAACCAGAAAATATGGATCACTTAATTATTGAAAAAGTATATGTATCCCAACTAAAATGGAGAAAAAACCCAATCGACAGTCAAGACGTTATGAGTTAAGAGTCCGAAGAAGACTTGAACATAGTAAATAAGCCAATTCAATATTTCAACATGTTTTTAAACAAATTGATTATGAACAGACAAATATGTATTCCCTCCAAAGTCCGGCAGTGAACTTGATTGTTGAATTGAAGTTATTCAATCGATTTATGGGAGTTTTGTTGTAGTTGGGCATAGTCCAGCTGCCGGTTTTTAGAATGGGAGCTCAAATGAGCCGCAGTAACAGATTCGATGCAAAGAAATAAATTTGAGCAAATGAAGAAATTTATTTATTTTTCTGATAAGTCGATTCAACCATATAAATAATAATTATGACAATTTAAACAAAATTCATCCACTGTTTTCGTTGCTCAAAGAAAAATTCAACAATCTACCGCAAGAGGAACACTTAAGCATTGATGAGCACCTCATAGTATATAAAGGCAAGTGTAGAGGTATACAAATGCAATAAATAAGAGCTTTTCGCTAAGAGGTTAAGTGCATATTTCAAGAAGATCATCCTTCAAGCAGCACAACCTTGCTTAGCCCCACAAAAGGGGACTAAAAATGTTCACGCGCGCAGGTTCGTCAGGAACTATTTATGACTTTTCGCTCTATGTTGGTGTGAACTTGCCCTTCATATGGACTCGGCATATCATCGGACATTATGTTATACTTAGCATCCGCACTACCAAAGTTTAAAAATTACAAAATGTATTTTGATAATTGGTTCACTTCAGTAAGCCTTCTTGATATTTTGATCGGCACGGTCCGAAAAATTCGAATGGGAAAGTATAAACTACTGTCTGAGTCAGATTTGACAGGGGATCGTATGAAATGAAATACGAAGCTAATCTGGATATTGCTGCAGTGCGCTGGCTGGATAATAATACACGTCAGTTCGGAACATGGAAGCAATGGAAGAAAAAAATGTTTTAGTTTCGAGACAGGCTATTGTTTCAAAATACAATAAACACATGGAAAGCAACTCCTTCTTGCCGACATGCCAATGGCGCTCCAATATATGGTACATGAAAATATTTCGCTGGACCCTAGACACAGTAGTTATCAATTCCTGGCTCCTGTATCGGAAAAATTTCAAAATCGTTAATCCAAAAGTCAAGCAAGTGCCACTTATAAAATTCCAGATGGTGTTTTCTAGTTTTACTCAAAAGAAAAGGCGACACCCTAGTGCTATGCAAAATTTAGAAATCGACTCAAATCCGACTTAACCTTCTTCTTCAGAGGTGTCTGCTTCGAAGAGCCGTCATGTTGTTGAAGAACCTTGGGAGCTGGGAGCTCAAAGCGATATGATGAAAATGGTCATTGGCTAGTTTGGGGAGAGTAACGACGATGCGGAACAACTTTTTCAAAATGAGTAAAATATCACACATAAAATACAACATATATATACAAGTCTATGTAATATATATATAAGAAAGTTGTGGTTAGTTACACCATTTATAACTCAAGAACGGCTGAACCGATTTGGCTGAAAATTGGCGTGGAAGAAGCTTAGAACCAGGGTAAGGACATAGGATACCTTTTATATCTTTACGTCAAAATTTAATACATCTCATAAATACAAAAATTATATTTCAAATAATAAGCATTTTTTCAAAATTTGAATATTTCATTTCTTCAAAAAAAAAAAGCAATAAAAAAAAACTCACACCAAATTAATATATGCCTACAATTTTAAACAGGTTCTTCTTCAAAAATAATACAATAGCTAAGTATTTGTAATAGTAGAAAAGAACTGCAACCAAATATGCAGTGCAATGGATTATAACTGGCTCAGTAATCAGTCGTTGAGTATGTATTATACAACATGCATACAAAAAGACTGATGACCTCCAGTGGCAAATGATGGGGCTATGTTTCTATTGTCACACACCGACGCAAAAATTCGGTTTTATTACGATTAAAGAGCGTTCAAATACTTCTCAGAATCAGTTATTTGTTGTTTTTATTTGAGTATGAACCTGCGAGGCACCCACTTTGCACATAGCTTTCGAATCTTTAGAGCATCATTGTCCTCCGTGCTCAATTTGCCTGTTTCCAGCTTAGCAAATGTATTTTGAACGGTGGATTTCCCTGAGCAAAAATTCAACAGTATTTTCCCCAAAAAAGCAATGCTTTATTAACACACGAAATGCTTTATGATCCATTTTTTTGTAAACTAACACAAGTAGCTTCACAAAAATGCTATATCTTATTAACTAATAGTTATAATCCAACTAATAGAAATCATATAGATGGTAGTAGTAGTATTATCTATGTATCAGCCACAGTGAAGCGTGGACGGGTCCTCTAGTATATGATAAATAAAGAGAAATTCCTTGTATATATATTTTTTTCTTTGCATGTATTTATTTTACTCAAATACTACCCTAATGCCTTGTTCAGACCGACACTTAATCACACGATTTCGGCTGTTGAATGGATTATCCCACTAATCTTAAAAATTTGGATTTCGCCATACAAAAATGACAGTTCCAAATCACTTCATTGAAAGGATTTCAAACTGATCCACGCTAAATCTCTCTGTGCGACTCTGATTTTGCGCACTCTACTTGTCAGCACTGGAAATCTGATACATTATCACAGCTGATTTAGACACTACAAAGGGGGAAAAATGTCAACAAACAAATTTTTTTAAAAGCAATGAATCTAATTTCACCTGAAAATCGACATAACAAATGAAAAAATTCATCCATTATTTCTATTATATGGAAAATATTAAAAAAAGACGGCTTTTATTTGAAAATACTATATGACAACCCTTGCTTTTGATAAATAATAAGCGATGTGAATTCTTGAATGACAATAACAGCTGTTTTTTGATTTTTCTAACGGCAGTGAGAACACTGTTGGGTTATGAAATGCTTAAATATAATCTAATCTTTTAAATTTTCGGTCTGAACATGGTATAAACTCAAAAGGATGTTTTAAACGTCACAGCGCCTTGACACCCAATGACTTCGTTGAGTCGTTGATACTAATGCTCGTGAGAAAATGGCGTTTATAGATCTCGGATATTTTATAAATATTGGAATCCACGTCATTAGTTAAAAAAATGCCATCTATACTAATTATTTTGTATGGAAGCAAATGCTAGATTCGAAAGATTAGATCAAAAAATATGTTAGGCTCACGGTTTGAATATAGAAAATAAAAAATATGGAGAGGTAATAAAAAATACTCGCTATTGGAACTAGAATATACTGACTGCCAAAAATACTTTATAACTACCGCGAAGAAGCACTGCTTACCATCGATTCTTTTAAAGAGCAAAATTGATTTTGCATCGCATCAACGACTTTATAAGATCCTAGATGTCAGTTACTAGTTCTGAACTATAAATAAAACTTTATAACTTACTTAGAGTATATTGAATAGAACACAACCACTAAAAAAAACTAACTATTCATACACTATCTTTCGTGCTCATTCCCAGTTCCATGAGCTCCAACAGGTAATCATAGTTGGGAAAAGCATGCAACTTTTCGGTTATGTTCTTTCTTCTCGAAGTTATGAAGATGGTTCTTTCGCTTCAATGCTCAGCGCTGAGCACACTCCAACAACAAATGTTCCCATTTACAAACCTTTTGTTTCCAAACTGTTCTCGGCTCTCGCTTGCGCGTTCAGCAATTCGCTTTGATTTATTTTTCCTTTTCTGCACTTGGCGCGGTTATTCTCTTGATCATGATCATGGCCCTGAATGAAACTATGTTTGGTTGCTTTTGTGCCTGCCTCGTATGCTAATCGGCTTTCTTTCGTCGCTTTTTCTTTGCTTTCATTTTTATTTTGCTTCATTTGGCTATCGCTGAACCGACGCTGTAGTATAAATTGAGGGTATCCCGGCATTCCCAGTTTTAGTCTTTGAGTGAATTTGTTTTCGAACGTACCACCTTGAATCTGGTTTAAAGTAGAAAGCCTGCTTGAGTTGTAATCATGAAGCGGTGCTTAGGTGGGTGAAATACTAACTAGTTTTTGTTGTAAATTGTGTGGAAACTAGTACAAAAATAAAAACTGTGTAAATTCAATTTCAGTTGTAAATTATTGTTTTTTTATCATCCTTAGTTGTTGTATTTTTATTAAATTACTTTCTGAGCCGCGATGTCGCCGCCAATGTAATACAGGATCGTAATCTCTTTGCCACCGAACTCTTTCAAACGATCGCCAGCGAGAAGCAGAACGAAAATGTGATCATCTCACCGGTGGCAATACAAACTGCGCTCGGTTTGGCATACTACGGCGCCGATGGTAAAACCGCTAAGGAGTTGCAACGCAGCTTACATGCACAGTCGCAGAGTCGCAGCGGCATTGCGAAGAGCTATTACAAGCTGTTGCATTCTTTTGTCAAGCCAAAGACCACATTGGAGATCGCCAATAAAATCTACGCAAAGGATGAGTTGGTCATTGAACCGGAATTCCGTGAAGCAGCACAGAAGTACTTTGACTCCGATGCCGAGCAATTGGATTTCACCAATGAACCAAAAGCCGTAGACTTGATCAACAAGTGGTTGGCCGAGAAGACGAATGACAAAATACAAAATGTTTTGAACAATGTCGAACCCGATATTAATGTAGCGCTTGTCAATGCAATCTACTTCAAAGCCAAGTGGGCACGTCCTTTCATGGATGATGCCACATCGGATCGTGTATTCTTTATTAACGCAAACGAAACGGTTAAGGTGCCCACTATGTTCGCCGACAATTGGTACAACTATGCCGAATATGCAGAATTGGATGCCAAGGCGATTGAGTTATTCTTCGAGAATACCGATTTGCGTATGTGGTTTATATTGCCGAATCAACGTAACGGTCTTTACGAGTTGGAACAAAAATTGAAGGGTGTGGACTTTGATGAGCTCGAAAAGCGTTGGGAATGGAGCAGCGTAACAGTGAATTTACCAAAATTCGGTTTCGAATTTGATACTGACTTGAAGCCATATTTGCTGAAGGTGCTTATAAACTTAAAAACACAGTGCTACTTAAGTGTTTTATTATTAAATATTTGTTTTTATTATCTTCAGCTGGGCATCAAGACCATGTTCACCGATGAAGCCGATTTTAGCAACATTTTCCACGAGTCACCAATCAGCACACGCGTCTCACGTGTTCAACACAAAGCTTTTATTGATGTGAATGAGATCGGTTGCGAAGCGGCTGCTGCTAGCGGTGAGTTTGAATTTTAAATTAATTCAAATGCTAGAGATTTAAAATTATTATTATTTTAATTTTTTATTACTTTGTATTTTTAGTTGCTGTGGGCGTGCCAATGTCCTTGCCGTGGGATCCGAAAACTTTCATTGCTGATCATCCCTTCGTATTCATCATTCGTGACCCTCATGCCATCTACTTTACTGGCCACATTGCCAGATTTTAGTTAAGGAAGTTTAAGAAGCAGTTTTTACTGTCGCTTATATCTATTTATTTTTTAAGAAACATTCATGAATTTGCACTTAAATATTTAATAAATTATAAGCTTACATATTGAAGTTTTTGCTGCTTTATTTTTGGATGGAGTTAGTGTTTGCAATTAAAATAGAGCTGGTTGTTTTACATAT